>NC_081413.1:342054791-342059791 GCF_030272615.1 Cryptomeria japonica
AAACCTACTCATGATAGAATGATTACCACATGAACATAGAAATTAAATTCCATAAGAGATTAAACTATCATGATTGAATATATACAACTGCTATTAGTTACATTACATCACTAAAGCTACATTCATCATAATCCATATTATTGCATGTAATTAATAACTTCATACATACAATTAAGATTAATATCTTATAAATTACATTATGCATTTTAACCATAATACCATTCATGCATCCAAATTAAAAGGAACTAGATGAACACATACACCATACAAGACAAGTTGATAACGAAGTTCACCCCTAATGGGGTACGTCTTTGGGTCTGCTTCAAGTGCAAGACCATTCTATAAAATAAAAGGTGAAACATACATAAGGTTTACATTAATTACATCCTGCCATCAAGGCGTACATAAACAAATGATACATATGACCACATAGGGTCCAAGAGATACATAAATGATCTAAGAAGAAGAAAGAGGATCCATCTGGAACATAGTATAGAGTAATTACAAGAGAATGACTGGAGCACCAACGAAACTAATTCCTCAAAATTCATCATAAGCATCCCATGGTCTAACATGAATATCGGGTACTCACAAATAGCATAAACAATCAGATATGGCTCCCACAATAGTGCTCCAAATAAAATCAACACAAACTACACACTAGTGAACATAAGGGAAGAGTGTCATCACATAGCTTGGTATGGTTACCTTGGTAGGCCTCCATAGGTCACGACCCCCATCTTGGGATACCCTGGTAACCTCTCCCAAACCCTTGGCCCCATCCAAGTCTCATGTGGACCCAAATAATCATTTCGTGAGGACAAGCTTGTTGGTTTGCTATTCCAGGCCTTCCCACTGCATTTTGAGTCTATACAAGCACCCAACCATGAGCGAGGCACAATTAATCTTATTTAATGTTTGAACTACCAAACCCTCTAATATATTATTAAGTTATCACCTACTTAGACAAACTTTTGAAGGGTTACCCTACTAACCACTTAAGGTGCGACCCCCACTCGAAAGTCACTCTCCCTTATGACACTACACAAACCAAAGGACTCCAAGGCATAACAAAAATCCAATTCCACAAAAGGATGATCAATCATACTAGATGATACACTTGGTTTCTCAAATCCCTTCTACCAGGGTATAACCAATTAGAGTTAATACACAATTTGATCTCCTCATGTGCCAAGACAACAAAGAGGATAAAAACAACAAGAAGGGTCAAAGATCACACTTAACCAAAATGGCTTGCAAAATTTACTTGCATTCAATCAAAGACAAACGTAGGCACAAGGATAATGTCCCTTTTCATAAAAATACCAGAATACTCCCATGGAGTGAAAAATCCATCAATACACGCATGCATTCAAAGCAAATTAAGACAAGATCACAAAGAGGGAATGAATAAGAAAACCTAAGTCAACATTCAGCCAAGTTGACTTGTCGAAAATACTTGATTTCAAAAATACTCATATACATATGATAATTTTTCCGTTTAAACAAAATTAAGCCATTAAGTTTTCAATTCACACATGACTGAAACAAATTCCAATTGCACTATAAATTAAATACCACAATTACAACTATATAATTATACATTTATTAATCTAATATTTCTTCTTTTTTCAAAATAAAATATCTATTTAAATTTCCCAAAACATTTTTTATCAGTTTTAAAAAACTAAAATTAAACATGAATATATATATATATATATAATTTAATTAACTAAAAAAAATATATTAAAAAATAAATAAATTGTTAAAGGGGGGGAGGGTTGGGGGGTGTCATTGACTCCATGACCCCATGGCTAGGGAGTCGTGGCTTCCCCAAGCCATGGGGAGGGAGCCATGGCGGTGGAGGCCATGTCGTGGCCTTCCACAACCATGGGTTGTGGGGAGACCACAACATGGTCCCCACAGCCAGCCCCACCCCCTTTACTCCAACTAAGGGGACAACGCCCACGTGGGCAGCAGCACCATATGGTGCTTATAGTTTTACTTAATAAAGTTTATATATATATATATATATATATATATATGTATAATTTAATTTTTTTAATTTGTGGATTAAATAATATGTTATTTGGGGAATTTTGAAAATGGAAAATGAAAAAAAAAAGTTATAGTTGAGAATTTAATAAGATTTTTATTTTGGATAAATATAAATATATAAATTAATTTATATTTTTATATGTATTACAAAATATGTATAATTATATAAATGAAATTTTGGTTTTTATTTTATTATGTAATGGTTATTTATATGATGTAAATTAAAATTAAGGTGAGCTAGAAAACATTGGTCGATTGGCTTTTTAAACGAAATGAAAATCATTGTCAATCCAGATTACCAAATATGTGTGTTTAATTACTGTATTCGCATTTATTTTCAAAACTGCAAGTCTTTGGATAGATTATTAAATGTTGTCATGTGGTGGTTTTCATGGTTGTTCATTTCTCATGTCAGGGATTTGTCAGTTGGTTTACATTGTGTAAGGGCTTGTTTGGCGAAGTGGTTTTCTATTGTTTTGAACTCCGTGTACGATTTCATGTGTATACCTTGGTTATGGGAGATCATTTGGTTTTTGGTTAAGTGTCATAAGGGAGAGTGAATTTTGATTGGGGGTCACACCTAAAGTGGTAAGCAGGGTAACCCATCGAAAGTTTGCTTAAGTAAGTGATAACTTAATAATTTATTAGGAGGCTTGGTAGATGAAAACACTAAGTAAGATAATTTTACCTCGCTTGTGGTTGAGTGCTAGTATAGATTCAAGATGCGGTGAGAAGGCCTAGAATGGAAAACCAACAACCTTGTCTTCACAAAATGATTGTTTGGGTCCACATGAGACTTGGATGGGGCTGGAGGTTTGGGAGAAGTTACCAGGGTAACCCAAGATGGGGGTCAGGACCTATGGAGGCCTACCAGGGTAACCATACCAAGCTATATGATGACACTCTTCCCTTATGGTCACTAGTATGCAGTCTTGTTGATTTCACCTGATTTTGATGTGGAGTCATGTTTTATGAGTGTTACTTCATGTGTGTCTATCTAATGTTGTGAGTTTGACTGTGTGTGTGCATAACTTTAGGTTGCTAGTGGGTCTTATTCCTATCTCCTAGCATGGTGGGGTGGTTATTTTTGAGCCACATGGTTGGGTGGTAGTGCCACTTTCCATTGGGTGTGTTTGTCCCTTCTTGTGGAGTTGGCTTCATAGGTGTTCTAGTTACGCTTGGATTCGAGCGTTTTGTTATCATGTTGGATCCCATTTGTCATGGATCATTCTTTGTATATCATGGACCTTTTATGGTCGGTTGTAATTATTAAATTGTATGCCTTCATGGCAAGATGTAAATTGTGATGTAAACATTATCTAATTTTGTAACTTAGTGATTATTGGAATGCAATGTAATTTCTACCTTATGATGCAAACAATGTATGTATGGAAATTTAATGTAATGCATATGTTCCATTTGAATATTATATTTAATGTATGGTTAGATTCCTAATGAATGAACTTAAGCATGTTTTCTATAATTAAGACTATTGGATAAATTAACCATTGATTAAGTGTAATTACGTTATTAAGTTTAATCAACTTAATTGGATTATTCTTGTTAAGCAATGTTAGTGGTAAACCTAGTTAACCAAGTTGGGAAACCCTTTAGGAGTTTAAGTTAAGTATTCCGCTTGTGCAAATGTTATTGCAATGTTTAATTTAATGCATCTTTAAGTTATTTAATGTTTAAAAAAAAATGCACTCTTATCTAGTGTTTTAGTTTTATCCCTTCGAGATTCCCTAGCGGGGCATTACTCATTAATGAATATTATATAGCAATATTAAGAAATTATTGATTTTTTTTTTTTTTAAGGATCCAAAGTATTTTTATTTCCTATTAGGATATCATGTCAAGTAAGTAAATAGATTGCCTCTTTCATATATTTAGTTGGTAGTCCATATTATTTAGTCGCTTAGCATATCATTGTAGAGAACAAGTATTGTTTAAAGATAGTGTTATGCACTGCATGTAGTATGTGTACAAAGCATATGAAATCATACTTTCTGGTTTTGTTTTATGTTAAAAGATGGAAGTCTTAATCTCTGTGAAGAAGGTTCATGTTTATTAAAATAAATATGAACACCGATTTGGATAGAGAAAAATTTGGAAATGATGTTATTTCCTTACTTTGCTTGAGTTGTAAAGAATGTGTTGTTTTAAGAAAATCCTAGTAGAATGGATGAAGAATGATAGGATTAGTCTATCCATTTGTTAGTGATTTAAATTGTGGTTGTTGATATCCGTAAGTGGCTAGAAGTTATATTTTAGAGCTGCTTGAAACACCACTGTTAGGAATGTGAGTACTCGGTAAATTTTGATATCTTGTAAAATGTGACTTATGTTTTGAATGTACTCTTTATTTGTGTGAAATGACATATCTTAACCCTCCTGGCATATGTTTGCCTACATAAAGGATAATTAGATGAAATTTCATGTGTATAAAAAAAAAATTGCAGTATTAAAGAAATGTAGTTAGTGCAATAGCCTTAAATGACTAATTCTCACTCTTTAACACACTCAGGACATGTAATCTTGGGTATTATGTGGTGATTACTCCCTATAGTGTGGCTTAAAATGGTCACCTTGTTTTGAGTTTAATGGCGACAGTATTTTAACTAGTGTTATGTGACTATGGGGCTAGCATTTTATTTTGAGATTTCTTATTATGGAACAACCACTAAATTCTCATTATTTTCATTTAAATTATGACACCTAGTTATGTGTTAAGCGTTATATCTATCATGTTCGCTTGAACCTCTAATAGTGTGTTAAGACAAAATACCGTAGAGAGTGGATTTAAGAATAACGAGGTAACCAATAGTGTTATATTAAATTAAGAAAATTAAAAGTGTCTTTCTATGATGAAACTCATTTGTAATCATTTGGTATCAGAGCCAAAGGTTGCAAACACTGGGATCTCTGGTGCATCTTGTGCC